>NW_027042661.1:0-811 GCF_036370985.1 Arxiozyma heterogenica | reverse complement strand
TAGAGAGTAAAAAAAGATGAGTAGTAAAAGAGTTAGATAATGAGAGTGTTGGAAAGTAGTGGTATTTGTATTTAATAGAGTGATGAGTTGAGTTATTAGTAAATTGGAAGTGTGGATTATTAAAAAGGTATAGATATAATATAGATAAGTTGATAAGTTTATAGATGGATATAAAGTGATGGTTGATATTTTTATTTTTCAAAAAAGAATTTTGTTTTGAATTAAGATTGTAGAGGATATAAATAGAGGAAAGTATAGTGAAGACAGATACTAAAGGTGGGAGTAAGGGAGTGTGGTGTTGATATAATATAGTGTATGGGTGTATGGGTGTATGGGTGTATGGGTGTATGGGTGTATGGGTGTATGGGTGTATGGGTGTATGGGTGTATGGGTGTATGGGTGTATGGGTGTATGGGTGTATGGGTGTATGGGTGTATGGGTGTATGGGTGTATGGGTGTATGGGTGTATGGGTGTATGGGTGTATGGGTGTATGGGTGTATGGGTGTATGGGTGTATGGGTGTATGGGTGTATGGGTGTATGGGTGTATGGGTGTATGGGTGTATGGGTGTATGGGTGTATGGGTGTATGGGTGTATGGGTGTATGGGTGTATGGGTGTATGGGTGTATGGGTGTATGGGTGTATGGGTGTATGGGTGTATGGGTGTATGGGTGTATGGGTGTATGGGTGTATGGGTGTATGGGTGTATGGGTGTATGGGTGTATGGGTGTATGGGTGTATGGGTGTATGGGTGTATGGGTGTATGGGTGTATGGGTGTATGGGTGTATGGGTGTATGGGTGTATGGGTGT